>NC_081266.1:11656495-11666385 GCF_030490865.1 Poecile atricapillus
TAGGGTTAGGGTTAGGGTTAGGGTTAGGGTTAGGGTTAGGGTTAGGGTTAGGGTTAGGGTTAGGGTTAGGGTTAGGGTTAGGGTTAGGGTTAGGGTTAGGGTTAGGGTTAGGGTTAGGGTTAGGGTTAGGGTTAGGTTAGGGTTAGGGTTAGGGTTAGGGTTAGGGTTAGGGTTAGGGTTAGGGTTAGGGTTAGGGTTAGGGTTAGGGTTAGGGTTAGGGTTAGGGTTAGGGTTAGGGTTAGGGTTAGGGTTAGGGTTAGGGTTAGGGTTAGGGTTAGGGTTAGGGTTAGGGTTAGGGTTAGGGTTAGGGTTAGGGTTAGGGTTAGGGTTAGGGTTAGGGTTAGGGTTAGGGTTAGGGTTAGGGTTAGGGTTAGGGTTAGGGTTAGGGTTAGGGTTAGGGTTAGGGTTAGGGTTAGGGTTAGGGTTAGGGTTAGGGTTAGGGTTAGGGTTAGGGTTAGGGTTAGGGTTAGGGTTAGGGTTAGGGTTAGGGTTAGGGTTAGGGTTAGGGTTAGGGTTAGGGTTAGGGTTAGGGTTAGGGTTAGGGTTAGGGTTAGGGTTAGGGTTAGGGTTAGGGTTAGGGTTAGGGTTAGGGTTAGGGTTAGGGTTAGGGTTAGGGTTAGGGTTAGGGTTAGGGTTAGGGTTAGGGTTAGGGTTAGGGTTAGGGTTAGGGTTAGGGTTAGGGTTAGGGTTAGGGTTAGGGTTAGGGTTAGGGTTAGGGTTAGGGTTAGGGTTAGGGTTAGGGTTAGGGTTAGGGTTAGGGTTAGGGTTAGGGTTAGGGTTAGGGTTAGGGTTAGGGTTAGGGTTAGGGTTAGGGTTAGGGTTAGGGTTAGGGTTAGGGTTAGGGTTAGGGTTAGGGTTAGGGTTAGGGTTAGGGTTAGGGTTAGGGTTAGGGTTAGGGTTAGGGTTAGGGTTAGGGTTAGGGTTAGGGTTAGGGTTAGGGTTAGGGTTAGGGTTAGGGTTAGGGTTAGGGTTAGGGTTAGGGTTAGGGTTAGGGTTAGGGTTAGGGTTAGGGTTAGGGTTAGGGTTAGGGTTAGGGTTAGGGTTAGGGTTAGGGTTAGGGTTAGGGTTAGGGTTAGGGTTAGGGTTAGGGTTAGGGTTAGGGTTAGGGTTAGGGTTAGGGTTAGGGTTAGGGTTAGGGTTAGGGTTAGGGTTAGGGTTAGGGTTAGGGTTAGGGTTAGGGTTAGGGTTAGGGTTAGGGTTAGGGTTAGGGTTAGGGTTAGGGTTAGGGTTAGGGTTAGGGTTAGGGTTAGGGTTAGGGTTAGGGTTAGGGTTAGGGTTAGGGTTAGGGTTAGGGTTAGGGTTAGGGTTAGGGTTAGGGTTAGGGTTAGGGTTAGGGTTAGGGTTAGGGTTAGGGTTAGGGTTAGGGTTAGGGTTAGGGTTAGGGTTAGGGTTAGGGTTAGGGTTAGGGTTAGGGTTAGGGTTAGGGTTAGGGTTAGGGTTAGGGTTAGGGTTAGGGTTAGGGTTAGGGTTAGGGTTAGGGTTAGGGTTAGGGTTAGGGTTAGGGTTAGGGTTAGGGTTAGGGTTAGGGTTAGGGTTAGGGTTAGGGTTAGGGTTAGGGTTAGGGTTAGGGTTAGGGTTAGGGTTAGGGTTAGGGTTAGGGTTAGGGTTAGGGTTAGGGTTAGGGTTAGGGTTAGGGTTAGGGTTAGGGTTAGGGTTAGGGTTAGGGTTAGGGTTAGGGTTAGGGTTAGGGTTAGGGTTAGGGTTAGGGTTAGGGTTAGGGTTAGGGTTAGGGTTAGGGTTAGGGTTAGGGTTAGGGTTAGGGTTAGGGTTAGGGTTAGGGTTAGGGTTAGGGTTAGGGTTAGGGTTAGGGTTAGGGTTAGGGTTAGGGTTAGGGTTAGGGTTAGGGTTAGGGTTAGGGTTAGGGTTAGGGTTAGGGTTAGGGTTAGGGTTAGGGTTAGGGTTAGGGTTAGGGTTAGGGTTAGGGTTAGGGTTAGGGTTAGGGTTAGGGTTAGGGTTAGGGTTAGGGTTAGGGTTAGGGTTAGGGTTAGGGTTAGGGTTAGGGTTAGGGTTAGGGTTAGGGTTAGGGTTAGGGTTAGGGTTAGGGTTAGGGTTAGGGTTAGGGTTAGGGTTAGGGTTAGGGTTAGGGTTAGGGTTAGGGTTAGGGTTAGGGTTAGGGTTAGGGTTAGGGTTAGGGTTAGGGTTAGGGTTAGGGTTAGGGTTAGGGTTAGGGTTAGGGTTAGGGTTAGGGTTAGGGTTAGGGTTAGGGTTAGGGTTAGGGTTAGGGTTAGGGTTAGGGTTAGGGTTAGGGTTAGGGTTAGGGTTAGGGTTAGGGTTAGGGTTAGGGTTAGGGTTAGGGTTAGGGTTAGGGTTAGGGTTAGGGTTAGGGTTAGGGTTAGGGTTAGGGTTAGGGTTAGGGTTAGGGTTAGGGTTAGGGTTAGGGTTAGGGTTAGGGTTAGGGTTAGGGTTAGGGTTAGGGTTAGGGTTAGGGTTAGGGTTAGGGTTAGGGTTAGGGTTAGGGTTAGGGTTAGGGTTAGGGTTAGGGTTAGGGTTAGGGTTAGGGTTAGGGTTAGGGTTAGGGTTAGGGTTAGGGTTAGGGTTAGGGTTAGGGTTAGGGTTAGGGTTAGGGTTAGGGTTAGGGTTAGGGTTAGGGTTAGGGTTAGGGTTAGGGTTAGGGTTAGGGTTAGGGTTAGGGTTAGGGTTAGGGTTAGGGTTAGGGTTAGGGTTAGGGTTAGGGTTAGGGTTAGGGTTAGGGTTAGGGTTAGGGTTAGGGTTAGGGTTAGGGTTAGGGTTAGGGTTAGGGTTAGGGTTAGGGTTAGGGTTAGGGTTAGGGTTAGGGTTAGGGTTAGGGTTAGGGTTAGGGTTAGGGTTAGGGTTAGGGTTAGGGTTAGGGTTAGGGTTAGGGTTAGGGTTAGGGTTAGGGTTAGGGTTAGGGTTAGGGTTAGGGTTAGGGTTAGGGTTAGGGTTAGGGTTAGGGTTAGGGTTAGGGTTAGGGTTAGGGTTAGGGTTAGGGTTAGGGTTAGGGTTAGGGTTAGGGTTAGGGTTAGGGTTAGGGTTAGGGTTAGGGTTAGGGTTAGGGTTAGGGTTAGGGTTAGGGTTAGGGTTAGGGTTAGGGTTAGGGTTAGGGTTAGGGTTAGGGTTAGGGTTAGGGTTAGGGTTAGGGTTAGGGTTAGGGTTAGGGTTAGGGTTAGGGTTAGGGTTAGGGTTAGGGTTAGGGTTAGGGTTAGGGTTAGGGTTAGGGTTAGGGTTAGGGTTAGGGTTAGGGTTAGGGTTAGGGTTAGGGTTAGGGTTAGGGTTAGGGTTAGGGTTAGGGTTAGGGTTAGGGTTAGGGTTAGGGTTAGGGTTAGGGTTAGGGTTAGGGTTAGGGTTAGGGTTAGGGTTAGGGTTAGGGTTAGGGTTAGGGTTAGGGTTAGGGTTAGGGTTAGGGTTAGGGTTAGGGTTAGGGTTAGGGTTAGGGTTAGGGTTAGGGTTAGGGTTAGGGTTAGGGTTAGGGTTAGGGTTAGGGTTAGGGTTAGGGTTAGGGTTAGGGTTAGGGTTAGGGTTAGGGTTAGGGTTAGGGTTAGGGTTAGGGTTAGGGTTAGGGTTAGGGTTAGGGTTAGGGTTAGGGTTAGGGTTAGGGTTAGGGTTAGGGTTAGGGTTAGGGTTAGGGTTAGGGTTAGGGTTAGGGTTAGGGTTAGGGTTAGGGTTAGGGTTAGGGTTAGGGTTAGGGTTAGGGTTAGGGTTAGGGTTAGGGTTAGGGTTAGGGTTAGGGTTAGGGTTAGGGTTAGGGTTAGGGTTAGGGTTAGGGTTAGGGTTAGGGTTAGGGTTAGGGTTAGGGTTAGGGTTAGGGTTAGGGTTAGGGTTAGGGTTAGGGTTAGGGTTAGGGTTAGGGTTAGGGTTAGGGTTAGGGTTAGGGTTAGGGTTAGGGTTAGGGTTAGGGTTAGGGTTAGGGTTAGGGTTAGGGTTAGGGTTAGGGTTAGGGTTAGGGTTAGGGTTAGGGTTAGGGTTAGGGTTAGGGTTAGGGTTAGGGTTAGGGTTAGGGTTAGGGTTAGGGTTAGGGTTAGGGTTAGGGTTAGGGTTAGGGTTAGGGTTAGGGTTAGGGTTAGGGTTAGGGTTAGGGTTAGGGTTAGGGTTAGGGTTAGGGTTAGGGTTAGGGTTAGGGTTAGGGTTAGGGTTAGGGTTAGGGTTAGGGTTAGGGTTAGGGTTAGGGTTAGGGTTAGGGTTAGGGTTAGGGTTAGGGTTAGGGTTAGGGTTAGGGTTAGGGTTAGGGTTAGGGTTAGGGTTAGGGTTAGGGTTAGGGTTAGGGTTAGGGTTAGGGTTAGGGTTAGGGTTAGGGTTAGGGTTAGGGTTAGGGTTAGGGTTAGGGTTAGGGTTAGGGTTAGGGTTAGGGTTAGGGTTAGGGTTAGGGTTAGGGTTAGGGTTAGGGTTAGGGTTAGGGTTAGGGTTAGGGTTAGGGTTAGGGTTAGGGTTAGGGTTAGGGTTAGGGTTAGGGTTAGGGTTAGGGTTAGGGTTAGGGTTAGGGTTAGGGTTAGGGTTAGGGTTAGGGTTAGGGTTAGGGTTAGGGTTAGGGTTAGGGTTAGGGTTAGGGTTAGGGTTAGGGTTAGGGTTAGGGTTAGGGTTAGGGTTAGGGTTAGGGTTAGGGTTAGGGTTAGGGTTAGGGTTAGGGTTAGGGTTAGGGTTAGGGTTAGGGTTAGGGTTAGGGTTAGGGTTAGGGTTAGGGTTAGGGTTAGGGTTAGGGTTAGGGTTAGGGTTAGGGTTAGGGTTAGGGTTAGGGTTAGGGTTAGGGTTAGGGTTAGGGTTAGGGTTAGGGTTAGGGTTAGGGTTAGGGTTAGGGTTAGGGTTAGGGTTAGGGTTAGGGTTAGGGTTAGGGTTAGGGTTAGGGTTAGGGTTAGGGTTAGGGTTAGGGTTAGGGTTAGGGTTAGGGTTAGGGTTAGGGTTAGGGTTAGGGTTAGGGTTAGGGTTAGGGTTAGGGTTAGGGTTAGGGTTAGGGTTAGGGTTAGGGTTAGGGTTAGGGTTAGGGTTAGGGTTAGGGTTAGGGTTAGGGTTAGGGTTAGGGTTAGGGTTAGGGTTAGGGTTAGGGTTAGGGTTAGGGTTAGGGTTAGGGTTAGGGTTAGGGTTAGGGTTAGGGTTAGGGTTAGGGTTAGGGTTAGGGTTAGGGTTAGGGTTAGGGTTAGGGTTAGGGTTAGGGTTAGGGTTAGGGTTAGGGTTAGGGTTAGGGTTAGGGTTAGGGTTAGGGTTAGGGTTAGGGTTAGGGTTAGGGTTAGGGTTAGGGTTAGGGTTAGGGTTAGGGTTAGGGTTAGGGTTAGGGTTAGGGTTAGGGTTAGGGTTAGGGTTAGGGTTAGGGTTAGGGTTAGGGTTAGGGTTAGGGTTAGGGTTAGGGTTAGGGTTAGGGTTAGGGTTAGGGTTAGGGTTAGGGTTAGGGTTAGGGTTAGGGTTAGGGTTAGGGTTAGGGTTAGGGTTAGGGTTAGGGTTAGGGTTAGGGTTAGGGTTAGGGTTAGGGTTAGGGTTAGGGTTAGGGTTAGGGTTAGGGTTAGGGTTAGGGTTAGGGTTAGGGTTAGGGTTAGGGTTAGGGTTAGGGTTAGGGTTAGGGTTAGGGTTAGGGTTAGGGTTAGGGTTAGGGTTAGGGTTAGGGTTAGGGTTAGGGTTAGGGTTAGGGTTAGGGTTAGGGTTAGGGTTAGGGTTAGGGTTAGGGTTAGGGTTAGGGTTAGGGTTAGGGTTAGGGTTAGGGTTAGGGTTAGGGTTAGGGTTAGGGTTAGGGTTAGGGTTAGGGTTAGGGTTAGGGTTAGGGTTAGGGTTAGGGTTAGGGTTAGGGTTAGGGTTAGGGTTAGGGTTAGGGTTAGGGTTAGGGTTAGGGTTAGGGTTAGGGTTAGGGTTAGGGTTAGGGTTAGGGTTAGGGTTAGGGTTAGGGTTAGGGTTAGGGTTAGGGTTAGGGTTAGGGTTAGGGTTAGGGTTAGGGTTAGGGTTAGGGTTAGGGTTAGGGTTAGGGTTAGGGTTAGGGTTAGGGTTAGGGTTAGGGTTAGGGTTAGGGTTAGGGTTAGGGTTAGGGTTAGGGTTAGGGTTAGGGTTAGGGTTAGGGTTAGGGTTAGGGTTAGGGTTAGGGTTAGGGTTAGGGTTAGGGTTAGGGTTAGGGTTAGGGTTAGGGTTAGGGTTAGGGTTAGGGTTAGGGTTAGGGTTAGGGTTAGGGTTAGGGTTAGGGTTAGGGTTAGGGTTAGGGTTAGGGTTAGGGTTAGGGTTAGGGTTAGGGTTAGGGTTAGGGTTAGGGTTAGGGTTAGGGTTAGGGTTAGGGTTAGGGTTAGGGTTAGGGTTAGGGTTAGGGTTAGGGTTAGGGTTAGGGTTAGGGTTAGGGTTAGGGTTAGGGTTAGGGTTAGGGTTAGGGTTAGGGTTAGGGTTAGGGTTAGGGTTAGGGTTAGGGTTAGGGTTAGGGTTAGGGTTAGGGTTAGGGTTAGGGTTAGGGTTAGGGTTAGGGTTAGGGTTAGGGTTAGGGTTAGGGTTAGGGTTAGGGTTAGGGTTAGGGTTAGGGTTAGGGTTAGGGTTAGGGTTAGGGTTAGGGTTAGGGTTAGGGTTAGGGTTAGGGTTAGGGTTAGGGTTAGGGTTAGGGTTAGGGTTAGGGTTAGGGTTAGGGTTAGGGTTAGGGTTAGGGTTAGGGTTAGGGTTAGGGTTAGGGTTAGGGTTAGGGTTAGGGTTAGGGTTAGGGTTAGGGTTAGGGTTAGGGTTAGGGTTAGGGTTAGGGTTAGGGTTAGGGTTAGGGTTAGGGTTAGGGTTAGGGTTAGGGTTAGGGTTAGGGTTAGGGTTAGGGTTAGGGTTAGGGTTAGGGTTAGGGTTAGGGTTAGGGTTAGGGTTAGGGTTAGGGTTAGGGTTAGGGTTAGGGTTAGGGTTAGGGTTAGGGTTAGGGTTAGGGTTAGGGTTAGGGTTAGGGTTAGGGTTAGGGTTAGGGTTAGGGTTAGGGTTAGGGTTAGGGTTAGGGTTAGGGTTAGGGTTAGGGTTAGGGTTAGGGTTAGGGTTAGGGTTAGGGTTAGGGTTAGGGTTAGGGTTAGGGTTAGGGTTAGGGTTAGGGTTAGGGTTAGGGTTAGGGTTAGGGTTAGGGTTAGGGTTAGGGTTAGGGTTAGGGTTAGGGTTAGGGTTAGGGTTAGGGTTAGGGTTAGGGTTAGGGTTAGGGTTAGGGTTAGGGTTAGGGTTAGGGTTAGGGTTAGGGTTAGGGTTAGGGTTAGGGTTAGGGTTAGGGTTAGGGTTAGGGTTAGGGTTAGGGTTAGGGTTAGGGTTAGGGTTAGGGTTAGGGTTAGGGTTAGGGTTAGGGTTAGGGTTAGGGTTAGGGTTAGGGTTAGGGTTAGGGTTAGGGTTAGGGTTAGGGTTAGGGTTAGGGTTAGGGTTAGGGTTAGGGTTAGGGTTAGGGTTAGGGTTAGGGTTAGGGTTAGGGTTAGGGTTAGGGTTAGGGTTAGGGTTAGGGTTAGGGTTAGGGTTAGGGTTAGGGTTAGGGTTAGGGTTAGGGTTAGGGTTAGGGTTAGGGTTAGGGTTAGGGTTAGGGTTAGGGTTAGGGTTAGGGTTAGGGTTAGGGTTAGGGTTAGGGTTAGGGTTAGGGTTAGGGTTAGGGTTAGGGTTAGGGTTAGGGTTAGGGTTAGGGTTAGGGTTAGGGTTAGGGTTAGGGTTAGGGTTAGGGTTAGGGTTAGGGTTAGGGTTAGGGTTAGGGTTAGGGTTAGGGTTAGGGTTAGGGTTAGGGTTAGGGTTAGGGTTAGGGTTAGGGTTAGGGTTAGGGTTAGGGTTAGGGTTAGGGTTAGGGTTAGGGTTAGGGTTAGGGTTAGGGTTAGGGTTAGGGTTAGGGTTAGGGTTAGGGTTAGGGTTAGGGTTAGGGTTAGGGTTAGGGTTAGGGTTAGGGTTAGGGTTAGGGTTAGGGTTAGGGTTAGGGTTAGGGTTAGGGTTAGGGTTAGGGTTAGGGTTAGGGTTAGGGTTAGGGTTAGGGTTAGGGTTAGGGTTAGGGTTAGGGTTAGGGTTAGGGTTAGGGTTAGGGTTAGGGTTAGGGTTAGGGTTAGGGTTAGGGTTAGGGTTAGGGTTAGGGTTAGGGTTAGGGTTAGGGTTAGGGTTAGGGTTAGGGTTAGGGTTAGGGTTAGGGTTAGGGTTAGGGTTAGGGTTAGGGTTAGGGTTAGGGTTAGGGTTAGGGTTAGGGTTAGGGTTAGGGTTAGGGTTAGGGTTAGGGTTAGGGTTAGGGTTAGGGTTAGGGTTAGGGTTAGGGTTAGGGTTAGGGTTAGGGTTAGGGTTAGGGTTAGGGTTAGGGTTAGGGTTAGGGTTAGGGTTAGGGTTAGGGTTAGGGTTAGGGTTAGGGTTAGGGTTAGGGTTAGGGTTAGGGTTAGGGTTAGGGTTAGGGTTAGGGTTAGGGTTAGGGTTAGGGTTAGGGTTAGGGTTAGGGTTAGGGTTAGGGTTAGGGTTAGGGTTAGGGTTAGGGTTAGGGTTAGGGTTAGGGTTAGGGTTAGGGTTAGGGTTAGGGTTAGGGTTAGGGTTAGGGTTAGGGTTAGGGTTAGGGTTAGGGTTAGGGTTAGGGTTAGGGTTAGGGTTAGGGTTAGGGTTAGGGTTAGGGTTAGGGTTAGGGTTAGGGTTAGGGTTAGGGTTAGGGTTAGGGTTAGGGTTAGGGTTAGGGTTAGGGTTAGGGTTAGGGTTAGGGTTAGGGTTAGGGTTAGGGTTAGGGTTAGGGTTAGGGTTAGGGTTAGGGTTAGGGTTAGGGTTAGGGTTAGGGTTAGGGTTAGGGTTAGGGTTAGGGTTAGGGTTAGGGTTAGGGTTAGGGTTAGGGTTAGGGTTAGGGTTAGGGTTAGGGTTAGGGTTAGGGTTAGGGTTAGGGTTAGGGTTAGGGTTAGGGTTAGGGTTAGGGTTAGGGTTAGGGTTAGGGTTAGGGTTAGGGTTAGGGTTAGGGTTAGGGTTAGGGTTAGGGTTAGGGTTAGGGTTAGGGTTAGGGTTAGGGTTAGGGTTAGGGTTAGGGTTAGGGTTAGGGTTAGGGTTAGGGTTAGGGTTAGGGTTAGGGTTAGGGTTAGGGTTAGGGTTAGGGTTAGGGTTAGGGTTAGGGTTAGGGTTAGGGTTAGGGTTAGGGTTAGGGTTAGGGTTAGGGTTAGGGTTAGGGTTAGGGTTAGGGTTAGGGTTAGGGTTAGGGTTAGGGTTAGGGTTAGGGTTAGGGTTAGGGTTAGGGTTAGGGTTAGGGTTAGGGTTAGGGTTAGGGTTAGGGTTAGGGTTAGGGTTAGGGTTAGGGTTAGGGTTAGGGTTAGGGTTAGGGTTAGGGTTAGGGTTAGGGTTAGGGTTAGGGTTAGGGTTAGGGTTAGGGTTAGGGTTAGGGTTAGGGTTAGGGTTAGGGTTAGGGTTAGGGTTAGGGTTAGGGTTAGGGTTAGGGTTAGGGTTAGGGTTAGGGTTAGGGTTAGGGTTAGGGTTAGGGTTAGGGTTAGGGTTAGGGTTAGGGTTAGGGTTAGGGTTAGGGTTAGGGTTAGGGTTAGGGTTAGGGTTAGGGTTAGGGTTAGGGTTAGGGTTAGGGTTAGGGTTAGGGTTAGGGTTAGGGTTAGGGTTAGGGTTAGGGTTAGGGTTAGGGTTAGGGTTAGGGTTAGGGTTAGGGTTAGGGTTAGGGTTAGGGTTAGGGTTAGGGTTAGGGTTAGGGTTAGGGTTAGGGTTAGGGTTAGGGTTAGGGTTAGGGTTAGGGTTAGGGTTAGGGTTAGGGTTAGGGTTAGGGTTAGGGTTAGGGTTAGGGTTAGGGTTAGGGTTAGGGTTAGGGTTAGGGTTAGGGTTAGGGTTAGGGTTAGGGTTAGGGTTAGGGTTAGGGTTAGGGTTAGGGTTAGGGTTAGGGTTAGGGTTAGGGTTAGGGTTAGGGTTAGGGTTAGGGTTAGGGTTAGGGTTAGGGTTAGGGAGGGTTAGGGTTAGGGTTAGGGTTAGGGTTAGGGTTAGGGTTAGGGTTAGGGTTAGGGTTAGGGTTAGGGTTAGGGTTAGGGTTAGGGTTAGGGTTAGGGTTAGGG